>NC_056732.1:1195934920-1195939920 GCF_019279795.1 Protopterus annectens
AGGTTCTCACTTTACAACACTAAGAAACTATACAGAATCATAATCAAAACACAAAGCATGAAACAGAAAACAATGTTTTCTAAGTACGAGTATACCATATTTGTATTAACAAATACAACTAAGACGTATTCCACGACTCCTACTGGAGTCGCTAACTAAACACATACTTAATTCCTTTGTATATAAACTCCGATAAGCAAACAGACCCTGTATACTATCTCGCATCAAAAATATGATGTGAAAAGATCTACAGCACAGACAATGCTAGTAAAATGTGCAAATAATGCAGCATATAACAATCCAAAAATAGAAAACAACAGTTTGTTGTTACTGTTAAAATATGCAATACATACATTTTCTTATGCGGCTGGTGGCGTATTTACAAACATCTACACCAACACAATATCAGCTAATACTGGCCATAATCACAGCTGTGTATGTGCCCTATTCTCACCTCATATATCATATGGGAAACGCCATCAAACTTCCATATAATCCCCAAAGCTAAATCAGAAACGATCACATATAAAAAGCGGTCACATATAAAAAGTATCACACATCACTGTCCGATCCAATAAACTTTGCAAATGCAACCAAGGCGACAGATAACAGTCCGCGAATAAAAAATGTCCTACTGGCAACTGCGGCTAGCAGGCACAAGGGATACAGTCTAACGAGCATCTGCTGACGCGATACAAAACAACTGCATTAAAGCAATTCCGATGGAACTCAGCCCCATCAAACATCATGAACCTGTGTTAAGAAATCATCAGTCAAAGACTGAAACAGGGAGTATAAAAAATATATAACAAAGATCAAGAATCAGATTACAGACAACAACCCACTCACCTCTACTGATTTCAGGCACTAGAAGGTTTCAAAGAACAACCAATACAGGTGTTCCAACAACTTCCGTTTTGCATAAAAACGATTGGAAAAACGATTTGGAAAGTTAGCTATTGATACGAGCCTAAACATATTTATAATATTATAATAGAGCCTTAAATCCGGCAGGTCTAAGCCTCCATTGCCTCTAGGATTCATCAACCCTGAGTACTTAATTCGAACTGATCTAGGATGCCATATAAATCTGGCAAGATCTTTGTTTATTTTTTGAAAGAAATGGTTTGGTACTCTCATCATTGTAGCATTAAATTGATATATCAGCTTAAGTAGGACATTCATTTTAATAATTGCCGCTTTTGACGTGATAGATAGTTTTAATAGCTTCCATGTGTCCAGATCTTGGGTGAGGCTATTCCATATCTTTAGTAGGTTATTTTGAGGCATAGATAGGTGATTATGCCCATAGTTTATCCCAAGATATGTAAGGGAGTAATTAAGTTTGAAGGGGGAGTCCATAAGTGAGATTTCTTTATGACTTGAGGGATTAATGGGAAATATATGTGAGTTTTTCTGATTAATTTGATAGTTAGTGACTTTAGCAAATATTTATTGAAGAAATAATTTTCCCAGGGTCTGTAGTGGGACGTTCAAAGTACATAACCAGGTCATCCGCAAAGGATGATAAAGTTATTTTGGAGCTGAGTATTTTAGGAATTGAGTGGAAAGTTGTCTGCTTTAAGTGAAGGAACAGAGGTTCAATATAAAGATTGAATAAAAGGGGAGAGAGTGGTCATCCCTGCCTTGTTCTGTTGGTTAGTTTAATTGGGTTGACATGATTCTGTTTACCCATAAGTATGTGTGTGAGTGATTATATAATATTTATATAATGTTTATAAAATCCTTTGGGATATCAAAAAAGGACAGAGTAGCAAATACAAAATCCCAATTTACCCTATCAAAGGCGTTGCATGCATCAAGGACTAGTGTGTATCTAGGATGTCTCTCCCTCTTAGTCAGTTGGATTAAAGAATCTAAAAGTAGTGTATTGTCCCATGTATGCCTATAAGCCATGAAGCCAGATTGTTCTTGAAATATAATAGCAGGCAAAACCTTCTTCAATCTCTCTACAAGTAGGGAGGCTAATATTTTGATATCCACATTCATTAGGGCACTGCGTCTATACTTATGGGGATTGGCTCTGTCCGTTTTGTTTTTAGGAATCAATATTATTTTGGAGCTATTTAGATGGGGATCGTTTATTCCATTTATTCTAATGTGGTTGAATACCTTCATGAGTATTGAGGAGGTCTTCTGTTTGAATGCTTTGTAGAATTCTGATATGTACCCATCAGGGCTTGGTGCTTTGCCTGTCTTTAGATTCTTAATTACCTCAAATAATTCTCGTTGTGTAAATGGATCTGCTAGAATCTTTGCTTGTGAGGCTGTAATTTTAGGAAATACAAGATTTTCCAGAAAGTCATTTATGTCAGATTTGGAGGGTTGTTGATTATTCATACTATAAATTCTGGAATAGATTTCCTTGAATACTCCTATGATTTGGTCATCAGTTTGACAAGTTCTAGCCTGATACTTTAGGAAAGTTATTTTAGGGGCTTCTTGCTTATTATCAATAATTCTTGCCAGCGTTCTAGATGGGACTTATGCCCCTTCATAATACTTGGCTATATATCTTAAATCTCACACCGAATAATTTTGCTGATGTAGGTCACATAGATCTTTTTGCAGTTTACTTATTTGTTTCTCAAGATCCTGATCTTGGGTTATTTGCAGCTTCCTTTCTAATTCTTTAAGCTCCTTACTAAGGTGTGACTCTCTTGGTTTCCTCATTTTCTGCAAGTTGGATGTCTTTTTTATCAGGAACCCTCTAATTACTGCTTTACAAGTTGCCCATTTATATCAGGGGACATGTTAATACTGTCTAGATTCATATCTAATTCACTTAGGATGTCAGAGATGCTTTTTATGACTTCAGAGTTGAAAAGGATGTTATTATTTAGGTACCAATTACATGTTTGATGTCTGATTGTAGGGAGTGAGTCCAGCCATTTAATATATAGTAAGATTCTTGAATGATCGGACAAATATCTAAGTTCACTAGAGTATCTAATTTTCCCTCTTACAAATGCCTCAGAGGTTTAGGAAAATGTCCAATCTAGCCTATGAATTGTGGCATTTAGAATAATGTGTGAAGTAAATGTCTTTCTGCAAGTTTCCCCCAATTGAGATAGGGTCCAGTAATGTAAAGTCTGACATCAGATCTGCTAAGACCATAGATGGTTGGTGATTATAGCTAATTGATTTGTTTGAACGATCAATGTATGGGTCTATCACTGCATTCCAGTCTCCTCCTACTATCAAGTAGTGGTCTGGAAATTTACTTAATAGGTTGTGTAATTCAGAGATGAAAATTTGTTGATTCGAACATGGGCCATAGATATTAAGAAATAGGACTGGCTTTGGTAGTTTGGGACTTGCCGATATGAAGTAACACCATCTACCATTTGAATCAGACTTGGAGTCAATATAGAGTCTTGAAATGATTTATTGACTACACTAGAAACTCCTTTGGAGATTGACCTGTCTCTGGAGGCAATGATGGTTCTGATCCATTTCCTATTTGTGTCCTTCTTCCACTCGTCCTTTATTAAATGAGTTTCCTGCATGAAAAAGACATTAGCTTTGGATTGAAAAATTAAATGCATCAGTGGGTTCCTTTTTTTTCATATCTTGTAGGCCCTTCATATTCCATGAATTAACTGTCCACATATGACTTATTTAGAAGAATACCAGCCCCAAGCCATTTCCCTTTGTATCTATAATTAGGAACTGCATTCTGTTCTTATTTTATTTTGAAGTATAAGTATATATCTATTCTCTTTAATGGGGTGTTCAGCATTTGAGTCTGACACCAGAGACATATTGGGTTTCCTGTCTCAATCCTGGCTACTGTTACTCTAATTGTCATGAGGGGGTTGTGAGAATAATGTTCCGATAGTTTCCCTCTGTTATTATTTCCAGAATTGTATTCTAACTTACCGGCAATTAGCCTTACCTGGACCAGTCCTGTGCCTAACCACTTATCTCCCCCTTCCATGAAAGCTAGAAAGTAGGAGGCCATAGGATAAAGAGTTTGTAGGATTTTGTTAGTTAAAATGCACCACAAACCTCCAAAATTTAACTTAGCCTTAATATATTCCTTAACCTGTCTATAACTATAATACAACCGTACATCTATCGTAAGATTCATCATCCTGTACCTTCTTTAAAAAAACGCTCAACTCCTCAGTGGAGATATTGCCTTAATTAAGTAAAGCATACGCAATTGACCTCTATTAGAGAAGATTAGTAATTGCCTAACTTATGCTCTAAAAGCTAGTTTACCCTAAGGTGGTACCCTGTGTTACCTGGAAGAACAGTAAACGTCAAAGTACATCATAGTTTCAAAATTATGATTTCAGAATTGGTAGCCTATTTGTTTGAAAAACTGTATTCCTATCTTTACTTATATCGGGTGCCTTGCAATCTCTTAAGAAATAAGCTAAATCCATATTTAATCTATCTATACAATAAGCCTATTAGGAGCAGGTAGGTGTGTTTGGGTTATGTATTTGCAGCGACTTTAATTTTACTAACACGTGTACAGTAGTTCTTTAATAGCATGTCCCTCCCTCCATCTTCTTATATAGTTCAGACCATAGTAAAGAGATAAATTGCAAGCTTTCCTTAATAGTTCTTATATACAGTTTCCTGCAGATAATAAAAGGTTTAAACCATGACCCGGGTTATTACATTTGTCATGGAGACTATCCTTACATCTGCTTCCATCGTTGTTCAGTAACAGCCTACTTTTGTCCTAATTGTGTGACCCAGAAACAAAGGCAACATCTGCTAGTCATTGCAGATAAGAATCAACTGAAATTGACATGTTTCTCCATACCCAGTTTAAAAATGTTCATTTACCAAGACAGATTTATGACAAATATTTCCATCCCTTAGGCGATGCCACAGCAAAAATTTGCATTTTAGGCTGACAGGTTATCAAAGCTTTTATACAAAAATGTGGAGTTCTGGAAATTGTAATACTATTAGGAATGAACATCTTGATTGGGAAATTTGACAACAGCTGGTCAAAC